>NW_024609673.1:0-25000 GCF_018296145.1 Oncorhynchus tshawytscha
TCCTCTCCCTCCTCCCTCTCTCCCTCCTCCTCTCCCTCCTCCCTCCTCCTCTCCTCTCCCTCCTCCTCTCCCTCCTCTCCTCTCCTCTCTCTCTCCCTCCTCCCTCCTCTCCTCTCCTCTCCCTCCTCCTCTTGCTCTCAGTCTTTGTGGTGCTTTTTCCAGAGTACTTGTCCCGTCAGCTCCATTCTTCTTCTCCATTGTGTACCATGAATATTGTTAATGGTTAACCTTTAGTCATTAGATATGTTAAAGAAGAACAGTGTTCCAGTACTTGCTAGAGGCTGTATAGGATGTTTGATCAGGAAGTAGGGTTCTGTTGTTGTCTACATGCTCATATCTGTATTGTAGGGATGCTCATGAGTTTTTCAAAGATGGAGAGGAAAGATGGTAGCTGTGCCCCCTTCTCTCTCTCTCAAGCACTCACTCACTCAATCACACACACAGGATTTGGGAACAACCTCATTGTTCTCTGCGGTATGACTTTTCAATCAATCTGAGTTCAGCACAGCCAATTCCCCATTTAGTAATATTCATTAATTTGGTTCATTATGATAACACATGTGCATGTGCGGCTCTCTTTTATTTTCAAGTTTCTACTCCTTCAGCCAGCACCTAAGTCTTAATAGGTGTGCGTTTATTTTCTTCTAACACACTTGCATGTACCTGATGATATTGCAGTGGTGTCTGTCTTTATATTGCATCTTAATGGAAACAAAGAAGAGGACTGTGTTGCCCTATTCGTTTCAGAGGCTTCATAAGAGAAACAAAGCATTTCCATGGCTCTTTTTGCGTTCTTTCACTATCAATGCAACGCTAACAAATGATCACTTCCCTTGACCAGTCCAGTGTATACCACTCCACTCTGAATGTAGGTCTGTCAGGATCCAATCTATTCACGGCACCATGGGAAGCTCAATGCCAGAAGTCTGCAGCCGCCGGCTCAAGAGTTGAGAGGTCAAGACATAGCCACCAGCCAAAGCGGAGGCACTCTTTTCAGGAAAATAAAAAGTCAGTCAAAGTAGACACTTATATAAGGGCAGTGAAATTCAAGAGGTTTGCTAGAGAAAAGGGCCAACGTCCATTAGAGTTAATATCCCAATGGAGAGGCAACCTTGGTGCCAGGGAACCACTGTTTTATAACAGAGGTTGTTTAAAGGCCTTGCCAGAGGAGGCATTGAGTGTGTAGGCCTAAGTAATGTAGGTGTGCCTGTGTGGTGTGTGTTGGGTATCCCATATATGGTTGCTCCGTATTGACAAGATCTGTATAGGAAAAGTCAACCCAGACAGGCAGGAAGCGGGGCCATAAATCCATTTCCTGAATCTGCTAGGGGTTTCCTGTGTTTTTATTAAAGCACATTGAGTCGAAAAAGCATCCACTTCCTCCACCCTCTTCTCTCTCCCGGACATATCTGTCCGGCTCACGGAAACTACGGGTGAAGCTACGGAGTGAAGCTACGGGAGAAGCTACGGGTGAAGCTACGGGAGAAGCTACGGGAGAAGCTACGGGAGAAGCTACGGGTGAAGCTACGGGAGAAGCTACGGGAGAAGCTACGGGAGAAGCTACGGGTGAAGCTACGGGAGAAGCTACGGGAGAAGCTACGGGTGAAGCTACGGGAGAAGCTACGGGTGAAGCTACGGGAGAAGCTACGGGAGAAGCTACGGGAGAAGCTACGGGTGAAGCTACGGGTGAAGCTACGGGAGAAGCTACGGGAGAAGCTACGGGAGAAGCTACGGGAGAAGCTACGGGTGAAGCTACGGGAGAAGCTATGGGTGAAGCTATGGGAGAAGCTATGGGAGTTGAGTGCTGGTGGCACCTGCAGAGCAGGTTAATAAGTAATAAACAGCAGACAACCTACGGAACATTGCTGCAGGATCATCTTCATTAGGCACCAAATGGAAGAAAACAGGCTGAAACTGAGAGGGACTACCTGGACTTGTCCAATGAGAAGAGCTCATTTTCTGCTGCAAAAGTGCTTCAACACATTTTCTGTTACGTGCCCTAATGATCCAGACGATTGGACCTGGGCTTTAGAGATTCACCAGATCACATGCAGGGGGACAGTCAGGGGATGGGTGGGTTCAAAATAACTTGTTTTCATGACTCCATCTAATACAACAGGTGTAAATGGGTGGGGGGTGAGAGATGGCAGTCTGACGTGTTACCAACTCAAGTTCAGCTCAACTCACAATTCCCCTAATGATTTACACTCTGCATTAGAAATTAGTCCAGAAGATTCTTGTCTATCTAGTCCTGCTCAGAGCCAGTCTCATCCTGTCTAGTCCTGCTCAGAGCCAGTCTCATCCTGTCTAGTGCTGCTCAGAACTAGTCTCATCCTGTCTAGTGCTGCTCAAAGCTAGTCTCATCCTGTCTAGTGCTGCTCAGAGCTAGTCTCATCCTGTCTAGTGCTGCTCAGAGCCAGTCTCATCCTGTCTAGTGCTTCCCAAAGCTAGTCTCATCCTGTCTAGTCCTGCTCAGAACCAGTCTCATCCTGTCTAGTGCTGCTCAGAGCCAGTCTCATCCTGTCTAGTCCTGCTCAGAGCCAGTCTCATCCTGTCTAGTCCTGCTCAGAGCCAGTCTCATCCTGTCTAGTCCTGCTTAGAACCAGTCTCATCCTGTCTAGTCCTGCTCAGAGCCAGTCTCATCCTGTCTAGTCCTGCTCAGAGCCAGTCTCATCCTGTCTAGTCCTGCTTAGAACAAGTCTCATCCTGTCTAGTCCTGCTTAGAACAAGTCTCATCCTGTCTAGTCCTGCTCAGAGCCAGTCTCATCCTGTCTAGTCCTGCTCAGAGTTTGGGTTTGAAAGTAACAGGGAACCTCCCTATAAGAGACTCAGCTGGATTGGACAGTGTATGACAAAGTTCAATATGCTACACTCCATGTTTAGAGCCTTAATCTGATGCCAGGTCTCACGATCTTTTGCCCCCTACTACAACATCAACAACATGGGACATTGGAAGGCTCTATTTTAGGATGTGATCTAGCAACTCATTAGAAGACAGAATAGATCAGAGACAAAGAGTTAGTTTCCCATCTGATGTTTGTCCCCGTGTTGGTTCCAGTGCTTCCCGTATTATCTCTTGGGGACAGACAATGAGGACATGAGAAGAGGTCACTAATTGGAATAATGTAGTTAGAGAGAGAGATTCTTCTGCAGGAGATGGTCAGCATGTCTGTCTGTCTGTCAGCAGTTTGGGAGATCTCTGTTTCTCCCCCATGCCTCCTCCTCCCTCTCAGTCTGCCACCAAGGAATGCAGCCTCTATCATTGTGTCGGTGCCCTTAGATGGCAGAGCTACAACAGCCCCTTCTAGAACACCTCATCTACCGGTATCTCTGTTCACCAGCACTTCATCATTGGGTGGCATCGACAGCCAAGTCTGACAGGATGTACTTGAACAGGATTACAGGGGATCTATATCTACATCCCAAATGACACCCTATCCCCTATACAGTGCACTACTTCTGACCAGGGCCATACATGGAGGATGGGAGTAGGAGTGGGGGGGTGGAAGAGGTAGTAGGAAGGTGGAAAGGTAGTAGGAGGGTTGGGGTAGAAGAGGAAGTAGGAAGGTGGAAAGGTAGTAGGAGGGTGGAAGAGGTAGTAGGAAGGTGGAAGAGGTAGTAGGAGGGTGAAGTAGTAGGAAGGTGGAAGAGAGTAGGAGGTGGAGAAGAGGAAGTAGGAAGGTGGAAGGGTCGAGGAGGGTGGAGGGGTAGTAGGAAGGTGGAAAGAGGTAGTAGGAAGGTGGAAGAGGTGGTAGGTGGAAGGGTGGAAGAACCAGTAGGAGGGTGGAAGAGGTAGTAGGAAGGTGAAGAGGTAGTAGGAGGGTGGAAGAGGGTAGTAGGAGGGTGGAAGAGGTAGTAGGAGGGTGGAAGAGGGAGTCGGAGGGTTGAAGAGGAGTAGTGGAGTAGGAGTGGAAGAGGAAGTAGTGCTGCCAGGGTGTCATTCCATTTACCAGTCCTCCCAGACCTGACAGGTGGATTGTAGTCATCAGGTGGGAGCAGAGAAACATTAGATTGATGATGTCTGTGGCTGTATGCCAGGGTTGCAGGGTCAATTCCATTTTAAATTACAGTCAATGCAGGTGATACAGTCAATTTCAGTGTTCTTTATGAATTGACTGATGCATGCAGATTCACACATGCAGGTGATACAGGCACACAGACACATGCAGGTGATACAGACACATGCAGGTGATGCAGGTGATACAGACACACATGCAGGTGATACAGGCACACACACATGCAGGTGATATAAGACACACATGCAGGTGATACAGACAGGTGATACAGACAGTGGATACAGGCACACATGCAGGTGATACAGACACACATGCAGGTGATACAGGCACACATGCAGGTGATACAGACTCACATGCAGGTGATACAGACACACATGCAGGATGCAGGTGATACAGACACACTTGCAGGTGATACAGACAGGTGATACAGACACACATGCAGGTGATACAGACACACATGCAGTTGATACAGACACATGCAGGTGATACAGACAGGTGATACAGACTCACATGCAGGTGATACAGACATGTTGACACAGACAGGATACAGACACATGCAGGTGATACAGACAGGTGATACAGACACAGGTGATACAGACAGGTGATACAGACACACATCAGGTGATACAGACAGGTGATACAGACATGCAGTTGATACAGACAGCTGATTGATACAGACATGCAGTTGATACAGACAGGTGTAATACAGACAGGTGATACAGACATGCGGTAATACAGACTCACATGCAGGTGATACAGACAGTTTGATACAGACACGTTGATACAGACAGGTGATACAGACACAGGTTGATACAGACAGGTGATGCATACAGGTTGATACAGACACGTTGATACAGACAGGTGATACAGACAGGTAATACAGACAGGTGATACAGACACGGACACACACATTGATACAGACACGTTGATACAGACAGGTGATATAGACATGTGATACAGACAGGTACAGACAATACAGACACGTTGATACAGACATCTTGATACAGACAGGTTGATACAGGTGATACAGACACAGACAGGTGCAGATGATACAGACAGGTAATACAGACAGGTTGATTGTGGTACAAACCTTTTCCAGTGGGAAAGGGTTCCTATGTGCAGACAATGTTTCACAGTCATAAGCTTAGATTGAGGGTTTTTCCACTGTCCTTGAGGGGACTGGTCTTTGCTTTGCTTTCCCACAGAAGCCCATGGTAATGTCATTGAAGTGTGTTGAATAAGGTCAGGGGTCACCATAGGCTTTGTATAATGTACTTACCAACTTTTATCCCTTATTTCCAAAGCCTCTAGGAGGGTACCGTCCCCTCTGAAATCAAAGGGTTAGGACACAAAGCCAACCCTGTGTATAAATGATCCTCCTCTACCAAAAGGATGTCCCAGGGAGACTGTATCAGGCCATTACATAAACAACATGTGGGAGAGATATTATCTGAGATATTACCTGGCTGTCAAAGGGTTGAATGTCTCAGTAGATGCATCACGCCTGGCCATGGTGTAACCCATATGTTTCAGAGGAGGCTGGTGGGGGAGTTATAGGAAGGACTGGCTCATCTGTAATGGCTGGAATGGAATTCATGGAACAGAGTCAAACATGTGGTTAATTTGTTTGACATCATTCTATTAATTCCATTCCAGCCATTCAATGAGCCAGTCCTCCTATAACTCCCCACCAGCCCTCCTCTGATATGTGTACATGTTAGTATAAGTCCAGGATGCAGTCCAGAACGTGGAACATCCACGTTGCAGCGGTTGACATTTAAAGGTAATTTCCATTGAGCTGACATCTGCAGCTTTTACTTTCAATGCAATCTCCGGGACCGCGGTAACATTGCATAGCCGAAAAGGGCAGATGGGATTATACTGGTACACTGTCCTACTGCACTGGAGCCTCTGGGTTTGGGGCCCAACGAGGAGCACGAAGATATAGTGAAAGACAGATCCAGAGAGGTGTAGTCTGACTGGACTACTTGGTTGTTTAACATTGATAGCTTGATCTCTAAGTTGTAAATAAATACCTGTGTAACTGGGTCTCAAGTGGTCTGCCTGATTAAACTTCTGGAAATACTCTAGTCTTACAGGCTAATTCATTCGTTACAGAGGCTCTGGGCTTCATTTGCAAAGGTTCAAAGAAACAATCCCTGTTTTAATGTGGATGTGAAAGAAAGTGATAGCCTGGATAGATTAGTGGATTTGACAGCTGAGCCTGGAGAGAAGACGTAGTCATTAATTATGCCTGGTGGCAGCCACCCACCACAAATCACCATGCCAAGGTCGGACATCTATCCCTGTCTGTTTATTGGGGGCGGCAGGGTAGCCTAGTGGTTAGAGCGTTGGACTAGTAACCGGAAGGTTGTGAGTTCAAACCCCTGAGCTGACAAGGTACAAATCTGTCGTTCTGCCCGTGAACAGGCAGTTAACCCACTGTTCCCAGGCCGTCATTGAAAATAAGAATGTGTTCTTAACTGACTTGCCTGGTTAAATAAAGGTAAAAATTTAATAAAATAAAATTGCAGGCCACAATGAGAGGGAGGTGTGTGTGCTCATGTGTGCATGTGTGTAGGTCATGTGTGTGTGTGTGTGTGTGTGTGTGTGTGTGTGTGTGTGTGTGTGTGTGTGTGTGTGTGTGTGTGTGTGTAAACAAACAGATCGATGAGAGCCATCTGAGTAGGCAGGATCACCTCTTCAGCAGATCATTACCATTGGACTATTGGAATAGAAGCCTCCTTCCAGAGATGTGCTGACAGTATATTTCAGCACACTGACAGAATAAAATATCTAGATAGCTTGGCACAGTAAAAGCTAACCACAATGCTGTTGAAAGGGTATGGAGACATCTTAAGAGGCGTGCCAAATTCTGCCTCAGAAATATCTGACTTGCTGTAAGAGGGTGTAATGTCAATCAATCAAATGTATTTTATAAAGCCCTTTTCAATCAGCAGTTGTCACACATTGCTGTACAGATGACCAGCCTGAATCCCCAAAGAGCAAGCGATGCAGAGACAGAAGCACAGTGTCTAGGAAAAACTCCTAAGAAGGTGGGGAGAGCTGGAGTGTCACAGCCAACAAGAATATCATTGGTCCAATTAGAGATGTGTACTGGTCACCAGAGATTGATAAGGGAGGGATGGAAGAGAGGAGAGGAGTGTGGTAGCTGGTAGAAACGTGACACAAGCATCAGGGTAAATACAGGATGTTCCAAATGTGTGTTGTTTACGAGGCAGTTTGGAACATTTTCCTCGATTATTTTAGAATCGAGACGGTCCAAGAAGGTGAAATGTAATATCGTCTCATTGAGTATTATGTTGAGAAGGAGTAATGGAGGAGGATGATTAACGAGCAGAACAGCTGCACCTTCACCACTGCTGAATGAATAATGGGAAAGGGCTATACCAAATTTTCTGACATGCAAGCCGAGATTTTATTTCAGAATTGGTTAAAGTTGGGTTACCATTAGGGTTAGGGTTAAGGGTTAAATTGGGGCCAGTTTCAGATTTTGGCAAGTCAGTTTGCACATCAGAGAAATCTGTAAAGCCCTTCCCAAAACAGTGCCCTCATGATGCTCTAGGTTTTACCTGGGGCTGGTCTAGTGCACATTACCCAGGAGACAGCGGTTGGATCCCCTTCACCTTCTGTGCTGTCTATCCTCCTGAGACCAAGCTATTCATTTGTTGTCCTCTGTAATGGACATTAGTTATTGGTCCGTATCTCTAAGACAATATATGTCACTGCGCTAGGTCCTGTTGTCCCTTTGAGAGGACATTATGGACTTTTCAATGGCATCACACGTGTGGGCGTGCCACCTGATCATCTTTTCTTCCTCGTTCTTCAAAATGGCTACCATCACAATTAGCACATTTTTTGGTAAATTGGTGTCATTTTGTAAATATCCTTTTCTGAGTTTAAAATTCAAATAGTTTCTAGTATGTAAATCTCAGGAATAGTTTGGTGAGTTCAGAGCAGTGGATAATTTCTTCACGTGAAATAAGAGCTAAATAAGAGCATGTCATTCCAGACATTTTTCACCTCAGTGATTCCTTTTAGCCTGGGAATCCAGGTGTGGGCACTGCAATCTTGGCAATGAAAACCAGCATGAATGTGGTTTTGCGACTCTCTTTTAGTGCAAATGGTTAACAGGGTGTGGTTATCAAATCAAATCAAATCAAATTTATTTATTTCTGCCCTTCGTACATCAGCTGATATCTCAAAGTGCTGTACAGAAACCCAGCCTAAACCCCAAACAGCAAGCAATGTTTGTCTTTGTGACATCTTTTTGTCAACCTGAAAACTTCTGAAAGGTCAAAATAGGAAGAAACCAAGGAACCAGGCTTTTGTTAGTTTCATGGCTGTCGGGTGGAAATTATATCTAGACAAATGGCCAAGATGTTCAAATGTTCATAATTAGACCATCATGGTCGAATACTATCAATGCAGAGGTGTTGAAATGAGCTGCAGCACAGTCAGGTGGAAACAAAACACGCTCTCCTTCAGTTGTGGATGTAAATGTGGACATTCTGGATGAGCTATTATTTCTGATTTTTGTTGCATCAGGCTTTTTCACTGCTCTAATGTCCAAAAGTGTTTGTACATCAAAATCAAATAAGTTTCAACGTTTGTCTTTGTGCCACACTGTTTGTCAACCTGAACAGTCATGTTGTGGTCACAAATAAAAGGCATTCCAAAACGTTTTGTTAGGTTGATGCAAATAAAATCTATACAAATAACAAATACCTTCCAATACAATCCAGGATGAGCACATCATTTGCTGGCAGCAGTTGCTATCATGGAGGTGTTAAACAAGGCACCTCTATGACATGCCAGGGAAACAAAACACCATGTGGTGGTGTGGATGTAAATTGATATTCTGGATATGACGTGTTGTGGGTCATGGGGCGCAGCGAGTTTTGGTGTCACAGTGCTTTGCGGTGAGAACACCGACCTGATTAGTAGAAAAGGATTTTCACTGATACATAAAGGCATCAACGGTGCAGATTTCACAGTTTGTCATGTTAAGGCTGCAGGTTCAAAAGGGTACAATAGTGACTGGCTTACCTTGGGTTTCTGCTGTTTGGCAGCACCCCCCATTGATTTCTTTCTCTACATTTAAAAAACAAGGCACATGTATGACATGCCACAGTTTCTAAATCGTCACACACCTGTGAATGGTGTCACTGACGTTTGGGTCACACATGGCGTATTCTAATCTGTCATCGTCCACCTCCTGGTGAAGTGGTGGTGCTGACGTTACAGTGAGAACACCATGACTGATTCTCTTAAATAACCACATCACTGATACATAAGGTCATCAACATCTGATTTCTAATTTGTCATCTCCACCTCCTGCTGAATGCTGCTGCTGGGTTTCTGCTGAGGTCCCTCCCCCACATTGATTTCTAATCTCTACATTTAAAAAACGATTGCTGAATGCTGCTACGTTACAGTAGGTCACTCCATGACCGTATTCTAATCTGTCATCGTCCACCTCCTGCTGAATGCTGCTGACGTTACAGTGAGGTCACTACATGACCATATTCTAATCTGTCATCGTCCCTCTCCTGCTGAATGCTGCTGCTGACGTTACAGTGAGGTCACTACATGACCGTATTCTAATCTGTCATCGTCCACCTCCTGCTGAATGCTGCTGACGTTACAGTGAGGTCACTACATGACTGTATTCTAATCTGTCATCGTCCACCTCCTGCTGAATGCTGCTGACGTTACAGTGAGGTCACTACATGACCGTATTCTAATCTGTCATCGTCCACCTCCTGCTGAATGCTGCTGCTGACGTTACAGTGAGGTCACTTACATGACCGTATTCTAATCTGTCATCGTCCACCTCCTGCTGAATGCTGCTGCTGACGTTACAGTGAGGTCACTACATGACCGTATTCTAATCTGTCATCGCCCACCTCCTGCTGAATGCTGCTGCTGACGTTACAGTGAGGTCACTACATGACCGTATTCTAATCTGTCATCGTCCACCTCCTGCTGAATGCTGCTGCTGACGTTACAGTGAGGTCACTACATGACCGTATTCTAATCTGTCATCGCCCACCTCCTGCTGAATGCTGCTGCTGACGTTACAGTGAGGTCACTACATGACCGTATTCTAATCTGTCATCGTCCACCTCCTGCTGAATGCTGCTGCTGACGTTACAGTGAGGTCACTACATGACCGTATTCTAATCTGTCATCTACCACCTCCTGCTGAATGCTGCTGCTGACGTTACAGTGAGGTCACTACATGACCGTATTCTAATCTGTCATCGCCCACCTCCTGCTGAATGCTGCTGCTGACGTTACAGTGAGGTCACTACATGACCGTATTCTAATCTGTCATCTCCACCTCCTGCTGAATGCTGCTGCTGACGTTACAGTGAGGGCACTACATGACCGTATTCTAATCTGTCATCGTCCACCTCCTGCTGAATGCTGCTGCTGACGTTACAGTGAGGTCACTACATGACCGTATTCTAATCTGTCATCTACCATCTCCTGCTGAATGCTGCTGCTGACGTTACAGTGAGGTCACTACATGACCGTATTCTAATCTGTCATCGTCCACCTCCTGCTGAATGCTGCTGCTGACGTTACAGTGAGGTCACTACATGACTGTATTCTAATCTGTCATCGTCCACCTCCTGCTGAATGCTGCTGCTGACGTTACAGTGAGGTCACTACATGACTGTATTCTTTTCAATCATTGAGCTGCACTTGATTGACCTTGGAAAGGATTGAATCCGGACCGAGTTGACTTTGAATGCTATCTCAGAGACTGTGGTAATGTTGTTTAAATTGCCTTTAAATGGTGTGAAGCTGAAAAGTGGCGATCAGATTGAATCCTGGCCCTTTTATAGTACAATGGAAACAGCTCAACATTTTGGAAATTAAACCAAATACTATTTGAATCCAGGTCTGCCTATGTCACCTGCTCCCAGATCTGTGTGCGCTGACCATAGGACGAGTTGGCTATACAGCACAAACAGGTCTGGGACCAGGCTACGGTCTGCCATCCCATATCCCACGTGTTTCCCATGGTGGGGCATACAGAGAGAGCTGGCTGATAGCAGCAGTGCAAGGTATCACTCTCTGTAATACCTGACCCCGTCTGTCCCTGGGTGTTCTCCCCTCCTGGAGGAAAAAGGCATTTTACATTTAGAGCCCAGCTGTCCTAATGGAAACATCCATAGTCCCCAGCGACCCTGGGTGAATAGACACTGCACTGCACTCATCGAAACAGCCTCCATACAAGTCTGTGCCTGTTTGTGACCCAACAACAAGGAGCTAAAAGGAGCCCCTTTGGAGATAGTAGTATAAATAAACATCTTTAATGCTCAGTTTACCATCTCTCTCCCTTTCTCCTTTCTCTCTCTAGCCCCCCTCTTTCCCTCTAACTCACTCCCTCTTCCTTTCTCTTGTTCTGTTTGGGGTCTGGACACAAGGCTTTGCGTGCATATGGGTCACTCTTGACGTAGCAGCAGGAGAGATTACCTGATATCAACAACCCCCCAGACACAACAGTCAAATGGTAATGCTACTTTGTTCTCAGAGAGTCACGACTGCAATAGCTGCTACATCTTATGACCCAATATGTGACTCCATAGCTGTGTTGGGGTTCGTTTCCTTGTTTCTTGTCAATCATTGGCTCATTGGTGAAATTAGCATTATGACAATATCTTTAAGTAAATCATTCAAAACCTTTATTAATGCAATTGCAGACAGCAATTGCAATTGACAACAGGAACATAACAGACATGTTTCGAGTAAGTTCTGCAAAATAGTCAAGGATCCAAGTTATTTTATTAAACCCAAAGTCCAGCCTTAGTGATGTCACTGCCTACATCATTACCTTCTACTCATGAGACCAAGCCCATGCATCCACAGCGACACAAACATAGAGTTTCAGTGTTATCTAGAAACTGAGCAGTAAATGTCCACTCTCAATTTGATTTATAGTGGAATGTCTGAATAGTCTCTTATCTCTTACACTCTCTGGGGAGTTCTGTGTCTCTGCATCTCTTTTATCTTTTAGGCTCTTCTCACAGACACCCTGAACTCACACATTTCTCAGACACTTTCTTTATAAGAGGCAGAAACTAGAAAAGTACTGTGGAACAATATTACACCTCATAATATATATATATATATATATATATATATATTGTTAATCTGTAGTCTAGGAACTATAAATGTAAGAAGGGAGGGGTCTTATAACCCCTCCCCTTCTATTAATACAACATAAGCATAATCAATAATACATCATTCATTTGGTACAGCCCCTATCATGGCCCCTAGGTGAACCCTTGACAGCTGCTACATCTTAGGACCCAATATGAGACTCCATAGCTGCTACATCTTATGACCCAATATGAGACTCCATAGTTGCTACATCTTATGACCCAATATGAGACTCCATAGCTGCTACATCTTATGACCCAATATGAGACTCCATAGTTGCTACATCTTATGACCCAATATGAGACTCCATAGTTGCTACATCTTATGACCCAATATGAGACTCCATAGTTGCTACATCTTATGACCCAATATGAGACTCCATAGCTGCTACATCTTATGACCCAATATGAGACTCCATAGCTGCTACATCTTATGACCCAATATGAGACTCCATAGTTGCTACATCTTATGACCCAATATGAGACTCAATAGTTGCTACATCTTATGACCCAATATGAGACTCCATAGCTGCTACATCTTATGACCCAATATGAGACTCCATAGTTGCTACATCTTATGACCCAATATGAGACTCCATAGTTGCTACATCTTATGACCCAATATGAGACTCAATAGTTGCTACATCTTATGACCCAATATGAGACTCCATAGCTGCTACATCTTATGACCCAATATGAGACTCCATAGCTGCTACATCTTATGACCCAATATGAGACTCCATAGTTGCTACAGCTTATGACCCAATATGAGACTCCATAGCTGCTACATCTTATGACCCAATATGAGACTCCATAGCTGCTACATCTTATGACACGTTACATGACTCAATAGACAGAAGTGTTTACTTTCCTGTGGTGGACAGTGATTGCCAGAGTTTGTGCTCAAGTGGTCCGAATGGATGGCAAAGGTAAATCAAGGAATGCAGAGGGAGGAGTGAGAGGAGAATGAAGGCAGGTGTAAATAACTGTTGAGTTGAGGAGGGAGAGGAGAATGAAGGCAGGTGTAAATAACTGTTGAGTTGAGGAGGAAGAGGAGAATGAAGGCAGGTGTAAATAACTGTTGAGTTGAGGAGGGAGAGGAGAATGAAGGCAGGTGTAAATAACTGTTGAGTTGAGGAGGGAGAGGAGAATGAAGGCAGGTGTAAATAACTGTTGAGTTGAGGAGGGAGAGGAGAATGAAGGCAGGTGTAAATAACTGTTGAGTTGAGGAGGGAAAGGTGAATGAAGGCAGGTGTAAATAACTGTTGAGTTGAGGAGGGAGAGGAGAATGAAGGCTGGTATAAATAAAGGTTGAGCTGAGGAGGGAGAGGAGAATGAAGGCTGGTGTAAATAACTGTTGAGTTGAGGAGGGAGAGGAGAATGAAGGCTGGTGTAAATAACTTGAGTTGAGGAGGGAGAGGAGAATGAAGGCTGGTGTAAATAAGCGTTGAGTTGAGGAGGGAGAGGAGAATGAAGGCTGGTGTAAATAAGCGTTGAGTTGAGGAGGGAGAGGAGAATGAAGGCAGGTGTAAATAAGCGTTGAGTTGAGGAGGGAGAGGAGAATGAAGGCAGGTGTAAATAACTGTTGAGTTGAGGAGGGAGAGGAGAATGAAGGCAGGTGTAGATAAGCATTGAGTTGAGGAGGGAAAGGAGAACTTAGGCTGGTGTAAATAACTGTTGAGTTGAGGAGAATGAAAGGCTGGTGTAAATAACTGTTGAGTTGAGGAGAATGAAAGCAGGTATAAATGACTGTTGAGTTGAGGAGGAAGAGAACTAAGGCAGGAATAAGTAATATAACAGGAGGGTTATTGAGTTGTGCAGTGATGGAGGCAGCCAGGTGAGGTAAATATTGTGTGGGATTAGTGCCAGAAACTCTGTTCTGAAGACATGTTGAAGTATAGCTCTGTCTGTTCTGAAGACATGTTGAAGTATAGGTCTGTCTGTTGTGAAGACATATTGAAGTATAGCTCTGTCTGTTGTGAAGACATGTTGAAGTATAGCTCTGTCTGTTCTGAAGACATGTTGAAGTATAGCTCTGTCTGTTCTGAAGGCATGTTGAAGTATAACTCTGTCTGTTGTGAAGACATGTTGAAGTATAGCTCTGTCTGTTCTGAAGACATGTTGAAGTATAGCTCTGTCTGTTGTGAAGACATGTTGAAGTATAGCTCTGACTGTTGTGAAGACATGTTGAAGTGTAGCTCGGTCTGTTCTGAAGACATGTTGAAGTATAGCTCTGTCTGTTGTGAAGACATGTTGAAGTATAGCTTTGTCTGTTGTGAAGACATGTTGAAGTATGGCTCTGTCTGTTGTGAAGACATGTTGAAGTGTACCTCTGTCTGTTCTGAAGACATGTTGAAGTATAGCTCTGTCTGTTGTGAAGACATGTTGAAGTATAGCTCTGTCTGTTCTGAAGACATGTTGAAGTATAGCTCTGTCTGTTGTGAAGGCATGTTGAAGTATAGCTCTGTCTGTTCTGAAGGCATGTTGAAGTATAGCTCTGTCTGTTCTGAAGACATGTTGAAGTGTAGCTCTGTCTGTTGTGAAGACATGTTGAAGTATAGCTCTGTCTGTTGTGAAGACATGTTGAAGTGTAGCTCTGTCTGTTCTGAAGACATGTTGAAGTGTAGCTCTGTCTGTTCTGAAGACATGTTGAAGTATAGCTCTGTCTGTTCTGAAGACATGTTGAAGTATAGCTCTGTCTGTTGTGAAGACATGTTGAAGTATAGCTCTGTCTGTTGTGAAGACATGTTGAAGTGTAGCTCTGTCTGTTCTGAAGACATGTTGAAGTATAGCTCTGTCTGTTCTGAAGACATGTTGAAGTATAGCTCTGTCTGTTGTGAAGACATGTTAAAGTATAGCTCTGTCTGTTCTGAAGACATGTTGAAGTATAGCTCTGTCTGTTCTGAAGGCATGTTGAAGTATAGCTCTGACTGTTGTGAAGACATGTTGAAGTGTAGCTCGGTCTGTTCTGAAGACATGTTGAAGTATAGCTCTGTCTGTTCTGAAGACATGTTGAAGTATAGCTCTGTCTGTTCTGAAGACATGTGGAAGTATAGCTCTGTCTGTTGTGAAGACATGTTGAAGTGTAGCTCTGTCTGTTCTGAAGACATGTTGAAGTATAGCTCTGTCTGTTCTGAAGACATGTTGAAGTATAGCTCTGTCTGTTCTGAAGACATGTGGAAGTATAGCTCTGTCTGTTGTGAAGACATGTTGAAGTATAGTTCTGTCTGTTGTGAAGACATGTTGAAGTGTAGCTCTGTCTGTTGTGAAGACATGTTGAAGTATAGCTCTGTCTGTTCTGAAGGCATGTTGAAGTATAGCTCTGTCTGTTCTGAAGACATGTTGAAGTATAGCTCTGTCTGTTGTGAAGACATGTTGAAGTATAGCTCTGACTGTTGTGAAGGTATAGCTCTGACTGTTGTCATATTTCTAACACCAGATAATATTGAAATCTAGGTTTAGATTCATTTGCATCGCCCTTTGTCAGCTATGCACCTTTTGAAAGCAATTTTCACACACTTGTGGAGACCGTACACACTGCATATGTCGGCTAAATCGGAAATTACCTTTAAATGTCAAGCGCTTATACCGCGGATCTACTGCTGTTCGGACTGAATCCCGGCCCTAGTCTACCATTGGTAAAATAACACAATTCATACAAATAATCCAGGCTTCAGTTCTGCGAAAGGAAAGCATGTGCTGCTTGTCTTTGAAAGCAATCTCTCCCAAGTGTGACAGTGACAGAGGTCTCCCAGACCAGCAGTGTTTCCCAACCATGGTCCTTGAGTACCATAAACAGTACCTCCAACAGTACCTCCTCCAGTACCCCCAACAGTACCCCCAACAGTACCTCCAACAGTACCTCCTCCAGTACCCCCAACAGTACCTCCTCCCAGTACCTCCAACAGTACCTCCAACAGTACCTCCTCCCAGTACCTCCAACAGTACCTCCAACAGTACCCCCAACAGTACCTCCAACAGTCTCCCAACAGTACCTCCAACAGTACCTCCAACAGTACCCCCAACAGTACCCCCAACAGTACCCCCAACAGTACCTCCAACAGTACCTCCAACCTTACCTCCTCCAGTATCTCCTCCAGTACCTCCAACAGTACCTCCTCCAGTATCTCCTCCAGTACCTCCAACAGTACCTCCAACAGTACCTCCTCCAGTAGCTCCTCCAGTACCTCCAACAGTACCTCCAACAGTACCTCCTCCAGTATCTCCTCCAATACCTCCAACAGTACCTCCAACAGTACCTCCAACAGTATCCCCAACAGTACCCCAACAGTACCTCCAACACTAACACCCAACAGTACCTCCAACAGTACCTCCTCCAATACCTCCAACAGTACCTCCAACAGTACCTCCAACAGTATCCCCAACAGTACCTCCAACACTAACACCCAACAGTACCTCCAACAGTACCTCCAACAGTACCCCAACAGTACCCCCCCCAACAGTACCTCCAACAGTACCCCCAACCGTACCTCCAACAGTACCTCCAACAGTACCCCCAACAGTACTTCCAACAGTACCTCCAACAGTACCCAACAGTACCTCCAACAGTACCCCCCAACCGTACCTCCAACAGTACCTCCAACAGTACCCCCAACAGTACTTCCAACAGTACCTCCAACAGTACCCCACAACAGTACCTCCAACAGTACCTCCAACAGTACCCCAACAGTACCTCCAACAGTACCCCAACAGTACCTCCAACAGTACCCCAACAGTACCTCCAACAGTACCTCCAACAGTACCCCAACAGTACCTCCTCCAGTACCCCCAACAGTACCTCCAACAGTACCTCCAACAGTACCTCCAACAGTACCCCCAACAGTACCTCCAACAGTACCCCCAACAGTACCTCCAACAGTGCCCCGACAGTACCCCCAACAGTACCTCCAACAGTACCTCCAACAGTACCCCAACAGTACCCCCAACAGTACCTCCAACAGTACCCCCAACAGTACCTCCAACAGTACCTCCAACAGTACCTCCAACAGTACCCCCAACAGTACCCCAACAGTGCCCCCAACAGTACCTCCTCCAGTACCTCCAACAGTACCTCCAACAGTACCCCCAACAGTACCCCCAACAGTACCCCCAACAGTACCTCCAACAGTACCTCCAACAGTACCCCCAACAGTACCTCCAACAGTACCTCCAACAGTACCTCCAACAGTACCTCCAACAGTGCCCCCAACAGTACCTCCTCCAGTACCTCCAACAGTACCTTCAACAGTACCTCCAACAGTACCCCCAACAGTACCTCTAACAGTACCTCCAACAGTACCCCCAACAGTACCTCCAACAGTGCCCCCAACAGTACCTCCTCCAGTACCTCCAACAGTACCTCCAACAGTACCCCCAACAGTACCCCCAACAGTACCTCCTCCAGTACCTCCAACAGTACCTCCAACAGTACCCCAACAGTACCTCCAACAGTACCCCCAACAGTACCTCCAACAGTGCCCCCAACAGTACCCCCAACAGTACCTCCAACAGTGCCCCCAACAGTACCTCCAACAGTACCTCCAACAGTACCCCCAACAGTACCTCCAACAGTACCTCCAACAGTACCCCCAACAGTACCTCCAACAGTACCTCCTCCAGTACCTCCAACAGTACCTCCAACAGTACCCCCAACAGTACCCCCAACAGTACCTCCAACAGTACCCCCAACAGTACCTCCAACAGAACACATTTTTATTGTAACCCTGGACAAGCACACCTGATTCAACTTTTCAACTAATCATCAAGCCCTCAATGAGTTGAATGAGGTGGGTTTGTCAAGGGATACAACGAAATTGTGTACTGTTGGGGGTCCTGGAAGACCGGGGTTGGGAACCACTGTCCCAGACCAATGCCTGAATCAGAGAGGGAGTACTTGATGTGTACTATACATGACGTACCTTCTCATCTTTATGTAGACTCAACATGTCTACCACTGAGCAAGTCAGGGGGAGGATGATCCAATCACTATATCACAATCAATACCACACTGATGTATTTGTTAATGTGCGTCATGTTAATGTGTTTATGTGTGTCATGTTAATGTTTTAATGTGTTAATGTGCGTCATGTTGTGTTAATGTGTTAACCTCTCATGGATCGGCCCCTTTTTTCCAGTTTTCTAACTGCTTGTAGCTCAGGCCCTGAAGCAAGGATATGCATATTTTGGTACCATTTGAAAGGAAACACTTTGTGAAGTTTGTGGAAATGTGAAAGGAATGCAGGAGAATGTAACATATTAGATCTGGTAAAAGATCATTCAAAGAAAAAAACAACCTTTTTTGTATTTTTTTTGTACCATCATCTTTGAAATGCAAGAGAAAGGACATAATGTATTATTCCAGCCCAGGTGCAATTTAGATTGCAATTTGGCCACTAGATGGCAGCAGTGTATGTGCAAAGTTTTAGACTGATCCAATGAACCATTGTAACTGTTCAAAAAGTTTTATCAAGACTGCCCAAATGTGCCTAATTTGTTTATTAATAACTTTAAGTTCAAAACTGTGCATTCTCCTCAAACAATAGCATGGGATTATTTCATTGTAATAGCTACTGTAAATTGGACAGTGCAGTTAGATTAACAAGAATTTAAGCTTTCTGCCAAAATCAGATATGTCTTTGTCCTGGGCAATGTTTTTATTACTTACAACCATATGCTAATCGCATTAGACTACATTAGCTCAACCGTCCCGCAGGGGACCTGAAGAAATGTTCATGTGCGTTGTGTTAATGTGTTAATGTGTTAATGTGCTAATGGGTTAATGTGTTAATGTGTTAATGTTAATGTGTTAATGTGTTAATGTGCTAATGGGTTAATGTGTTAATGTTAATGTGTTAATGTTAATGTGTTAATGTTAATGTGTTAATGTGTATCATAATAATGTTAATATGTGAACGTGTTAATGTGTTAATATTTTAATGGGTTACTGGGTTAATAATGTCATGTTAATGCATCATGTTAATGTGTTAATATATTAATATTTTAATGGGTTAATGGGTTAATGTGTGTCATGTTAATGCATCATGTTAATGTGTTAATATATTAATATTTTAATGGGTTAATGTGTGTCATGTTAATGCATCATGTTAATGTGTTAATATATTAATATTTTAATGGGTTAATGGGTTAATGTGTGTCATGTTAATGCATCATGTTAATGTGTTAATATTTTAATGGGTTACTGGGTTAATGTGTGTCATGTTAATGCATCATGTTAATGTGTTAATATATTAATATTTTAATGGGTTAATGGGTTAATGTGTGTCATGTTAATGCATCATGTTAATGTGTTAATATATTAATATTTTAATGGGTTAATGGGTTAATGTGTGTCATGTTAATGCATCATGTTAATGTGTTAATATTTTAATATTTTAATGGGTTAATGGGTTAATGTGTGTCATGTTAATGCATCATGTTAATGTGTTAATATATTAATATTTTAATGGGTTAATGTGTGTCATGTTAATGCATCATGTTAATGTGTTAATATGTTAATATTTTAATGGGTTAATGGGTTAATGTGTGTCATGTTAATGCATCATGTTAATGTGTTAATATTTTAATGGGTTACTGGGTTAATGTGTGTCATGTTAATGCATCATGTTAATGTGTTAATATTTTAATGGGTTACTGGGTTAATGTGTGTCATGTTAATGCATCATGTTAATGTGTTAATATATTAATATTTTAATGGGTTAATGGGTTAATGTGTGTCATGTTAATGTATTAATGTTGATGTGTTAATGTTAATTTTTTAATGTGTGTCATGTTAATGTGTTGATGTGTTAATGTTAGTGTTAATGTGTCATGTTAATGTTTCAATGTTAATGTTTTAATGTGCTAATGTGTTAATGTGTTAATGTGTTAATGTGTTAATATGTTAATGTGTTAATGTGTGTCATGTTAATGTGTTAATGTGTTAATGTGTTAATGTGTGTAATGTTAATGTGTTAATGTGTGTAATGTTAATGTGTTAATGTGTTAATGTGTGTAATGTTAATGTGTTAATGTGTTAATGTGTTAATGTGTTAATGTGTTAATGTGTGTAATGTTAATGTGTTAATGTGTTAATGTGTTAATGTGTTAATATGTTAATGTGTTAATGTGTGTCATGTTAATGTGTTAATGTGTTAATGTGTTAATGTGTGTAATGTTAATGTGTTAATGTGTTAATGTGTTAATATGTTAATGTGTTAATGTGTTAATGTGTTAATGTGTTAATGTGTTAATGTGTTAATGTGTTAATGTGTGTAATGTTAATGTGTTAATGTGTTAATGTGTGTAATGTTAATGTGTTAATGTGTGTCATGTTAATGTGTTAATATGTTAATGTGTTAATGTGTGTCATGTTAATGTGTTAATATTTTAATGTTAATGTGTTAATGTGTTAATATTTTAATGTTAATGTGTTAATGTGTTAATGTGTTAATATGTTAATGTGTTAATGTGTGTCATGTTAATGTGTTAATGTGTTAATATGGTAATGTGTTAATGTGTTAATATTTTAATGTTAATGTGTTAATGTGTGTCATGTTAATGTGTTAATATGTTAATGTGTTAATGTGTTAATGTGTGAATGTGTTAATGTGTGAATGTGTTAATGTGTGAATGTGTTAATGTGTTAATGTGTTAATATTTTAATGTTAATGTGTTAATGTGTTACTGTGTTAATATTTTAATGTTAATGTGTTAATGTGTGTGTTAATGTGTTAATATGTTAATGTGTTAATGTGTGTCATGTTAATGTGTTAATATGTTAATGTGTGTCATGTTAATGTGTTAATGTGTTAATGTGTTAATGTGTTAATATTTTAATGTTAATGTGTTAATGTGTTAATGTGTTAATATGTTAATGTGTTAATATGTTAATGTGTTAATGTGTGTCATGTTAATGTGTTAATGTGTTAATGTGTTAATATTTTAATGTGTTAATGTGTTAATATGTTAATGTTAATGTGTTAATGTGTTACTGTGTTAATATTTTAATGTTAATGTGTTAATGTGTTAATGTGTTAATATGTTAATGTGTTAATGTGTGTCATGTTAATGTGTTAATGTGTTAATGTGTTAATGTGTGTCATGTTAATGTGTTAATGTGTTAATATTTTAATGTGTTAATGTGTTAATGTGTTAATATGTTAATGTTAATGTGTTAATATGTTAATGTGTTAACTTCTCTAGGGTAGGGGGTAGCATTGGGAATTTTGGATGAAAAGCGTTCCCAAATGAAACTGCCTGCTACTAGCCATAAAAGCTAGATTTCCTCCCAAGTCCATGAATCCTGAACACACTGCTCCTCCTTACCACGCTGCTTGGTCCGTCTGTGGTGGGAAGTTCTGTCACGGCCGTTGAATGAAGAAGACCAAGGTGCAGCGTGGTGAGTGTAAATATTCCTTTATTTATATGACGCTGACAAAAATAATAAACAATCCAAAAACCTGTGAAGCTAAAGGCTATCATGCCAAAAAACAAAGACAGGTGGGAAAAAGGGCTACCTAAGTATGGTTCTCAATCAGAGACAATGATAGACTGCTGTCTCTGATTGAGAACCCTACCTGGCCAAAACATAGAAATACAAATAATAGAACTAAAGAACATAGAATACCCACCCCAAATCACTCCCTGACCAAACCAAATAGAGACATAAAACGGCTCTCTAAGGTCAGGGCGTGACAAAGTGCAGGGCGCCAAATTCAAAACAACAAAAATCTCATAATTAAAATTTCTCAAGCATACAAGTATTTTACACCATTTTAAAGATAAAATTCTCGTTAATCCAGCCAAAGTGTCTGATTTCAAAAGGCTTTACAGCGAAAGCACCACAAACGATTATGTTAGGTCACAAAAAGCACAAATAGAGATCAAATTAATCACTGACCTTTGATGATCGTCATCAGATGACACTCATAGGACTTCATGTTACACAATACATGTATGTTTTGTTCGATAAAGTGTATATTTATATTTTAAAAATCTCATTTTACATTGGCGCGTTATGTTCAGTAATTCTAAAACATCAGATGATTTTTCTACTGTGTTATTGACTTGTTAATTGTTTATTCCATGTGTAACTCTGTGTTGTCTGTTCACACTGCTATGCTTTATCTTGGCCAGGTCGCAGTTGCAAATGAGAACTTGTTCTCAACTAGCCTACCTGGTTAAATAAAGGTTAAATAAAAAATAAATAAAAAATAAAAAACATCAATTTACAGAAATACTCATCATAAATGTTGATGAAAATACAAGTGTTATACAAGGAATTAGATATATACTTCTCCTTAATGTAACTGCTGTGTCAGATTTCAAAAAACCTTATGGAAAAAGCAAACCATGCAATAATCTGAGTACAGCGTTCAGACAACAAAGCAGACCAAAATATATTATGTTAATGTGTTATTGTGCATCATGTTAATTTGTTAATGTGCGTTATGTTAATGTATTTATGTGTTAATGTGTTAACTTCTTGCGTCGAGCCATCCCGGATCCGGGATCGTGAATACAGCCTCAAGCTCATTACATAACGCAACGTTAACTATTCATGAACATCTCAAATGAAATGAAATTAATATGCTAGCTCTCAAGTTTAGCCTTTTGTTAACAACACTGTCATCTCAGATTTTTAAAATATGCTTCTCAACCATAGCAAAACAAGCATTTGTGTAACAGCTAGCGCAGCTAGCGTAGCATTTAACATTAGCAGGCAACATTTTCACAAAAACCAGAAAATCATTCAAATAAAATCATTACCTTTGAAGAACTTCAGATGTTTTCAATGAGGAGACTCTTAGTTAGATAGCAAATGCTCAGTTTTTCCTGAAAGATTATTTGTTTAGGAGAAATCGCTCCGTTTGGTGCGTCACGTTTAGCTACAAAAAAAACCTGTATCCAGGAGTGTAATTATCCCCGCAGCTCATTAGCATAACACAATGTTAACTATTCATGAAAATCGCAAATGAAATGAAATTAATATGCTAGCTTTCAAGCTTAGCCTTTTGTTAACAACACTGTCATCTCAGATTTTCAAAATATGCTTCTCAACCATTGCAAAATAAGCATTTGTGTAACAGCTAGCGCGGCTAGCGTAGCATTTAGCGTTAGCATCAGCAGACAACATTTTCACAAAAAACAGAAAATCATTCAAATAAAATCATTACCTTTGAAGAACTTCAGATGTTTTCAATGAGGAGACTCTCAGTTAGATAGCAAATGCTCAGTTTTTCCTGAAAGATTATTTGTTTAGGAGAAATTGCTCCGTTTGGTGCGTCACGTTTGGCTACCAAAAAGAAACGAAAATTCAGTCTTCAAAACGCCAAACTTTTTTCCAAATTAACTCCATAATATCGACTGAAACATGGTAAACGTTGTTTAGAATCAATCCTCAAGGTGTTTTTCACATATCTCTTCATGATATATCGTTCGTTGAAAGCCTCCTCTCTCCTCTCAATCACTGGATGACTGCGTGCAGCTTGTAGATTACGCACCAAGTTAGACAAAGGACACCGGGCGGACACCTGGTAAATGTAGTCTCTTATGGCCAATCTTCCAATGATATGCCTACAAATAGGTCACAATGCTGCAGACACCTTGGAGAAACGATAGAAAGGGCAGGCTCATTCCCGGCGCATTCACAGCCATATAAGGAGACAATGGGAAACAGAGCTTCAAAAATTCTGCCCATTTCCTGGTTGAAGTTTAATCTTGGTTTCGCCTGTAGCATGAGTTCTGTGGCACTCACAGATAATATCTTTGCAGTTTTGGAAACCTTAGAGTGTTTTCTTTCCAAAGCTGCCAATTATATGCATAGTCGAGCATCTTTTCGTGACAAAATATTGCGCTTAAAACGGGCACGTTTTTTTATCCATAAATTAAAAGAGCGCCCCCTATATCCAAGAAGTTAATGGGCGTCAATGTGCATCATGTTTGATTTTTAAAGACACTGTGGTTTACTGGCATATTGTTTATGTCAAATTTTGGCCTGAATGTTGGCTGTATGGTTCATATGCGAGTCCATTTCTTATCCCAATTCAAACATATGATTTTGCTCATTGGTGTGGGGAGATGTGTCCCTTTCTGTCCAATTAGGTCATATCTGGACCAGTCCAGTTTGGCAACTCCAAGATGCTAATGTAGCAGAAAGCCTGTTTAAATGGACAGGTCCTCAGACTGCATGCCTTGTGTGTGTTGTAAGTGAATGGTAGTCAACATCAAGAGATCAGCAGAGCATTGATTACCTGAGACCTGCCTGCTGTAACACTAACCCTTCTCTTTTCTCCAAGGACTTCCTGACATGAAGGCCTTCTCCGGTTGCCTGTCCCAGAGAGGAAGAGGCGAAGCGAGAGGGATAACTGGGAGCCAAAATCTGTCTTCTCCAGCAGGTGGCATTTAAAACATTTAAAAAAAGGTTTTAAACATGTATTGCTATATGTGGCTTGATGGAATGAATAGAAGTTTCGTAATGATTAGGCTGTTACGAGTGTACTGATATAAGTAGGACACGTGACATCCCCGTAACTTGGAGAAAAAACCCTTCACATTGGACTTGTGGCAGTTTTCACAAGGGTATCTGCCCACTCATTGGCTAGAATGGTTCCACCTGATCTTGCCACCTCCTGACTGCCTTCCATTTTTTAATACATTTATTTTCATTGTTAGACCGAGCAATGGAGAATCTGGTCAATATCATTATAATAATATAATCTGTGCCTATCATTTAGATTGGAAAACGTTCCTGTTTGTCTCTATGACATTGTCATTATAGTCATTTAG